>NC_067458.1:0-24361 GCF_025434085.1 Hippocampus zosterae
GACGTATTCGGCGAAGGTGCAGGGCAATAGAGAGTGCCTGTCATCAAGGGTCTGCCGGTGAAAGTGAAGCACGCGCGATAAACATTTCAATTGCTAATTTAAGAAGAGTTAGTGACCAGTTTAGCGCTGATACTATTCAAAGTTTGATTCAAAGTCCAATAGATCTCCGATCTGTCATCATTGCGGGACCCACTCCTAATGGTGGACGTGTTTGTTCCCATGTGGCACATCGTTTGCACACAGGTAAAATGGCTACCATTTTTTGTCATTGGTTTTTCGTATGTATTTTTATTCGAACTACACACGGGTTTTACTGACGACTTGCTGTGACTTACCTTCTATCACCCTGTCAAACGTCGTTTTATACCAGTGGTTTTCCTGCAAATCAGTAGACTATTAAGTAACGCGATGGCTGTACACTTTTAAGCAATAACTAGTGATCTTTTAGTTATTCAATTATAAGTTTGAATTATTTTTTTCTTGAGTAAAATGGTTAGAGAAAATAGCTGCTCGTGGTTTTGAAGCTGCATATACTTTTATGTACATCTGTGTCTATATGCCTGTACTGTATACAGTATATAAAAAACACGTAGTGATTCGTTTGCTTGAATTCCTTAATCCTTTTATTTCCATACTTTAGGTAGACGAGGAAGACCAGCACTTGACATTACAAGTGATCAAATTGAACTGCTCCCCACTCAGGGCTTTACAGTGAGAGCCATCACTGAGATGTTGTGTTGTTCCTCTTCATACCTGCATAAAAAAATGAAGTTTTTTCAGATTTCAGCCAGAAATAGATTTACTCCCATTCATGATGTTGACCTGGAAGAGCATGTCAGAAGATTGCACAGCCAATTTCCCAGATCAGGCTCGGAAGCAAGTGTTCCTCTACATACTCTTGTCCCTTCATGTATATATCATTATATTCATTGTGAAAGTGTACTTTCTTTATTGTGTTGTTTTATGAACCTGTTGCAGATGATGAGGGCATACCTGCGTGCTGATGGTATTGTAGTACAAAGAAAAAGAGTTCGAGAAATCCTCAACCGTATTGAGCCAGCTGCTGCAGCCCAGAGATGGAGCCAGACTGTGGCTAGAAGAACATACTATGTGCCATTCCCCAATAGTTTATGGCACATAGATGGGCATATGCGTCTCATTCGGTAATAAGGGATCATCTTATATTTGTACTCGTGGGAGCATTAGAAAGCCATATTGTATGGACAGCACAGATTAAATTGAATTTTATCATTTGTATATCCAAGTTACACAAACTCCAAATTGCCTCCATGTAGTCTTAAGTGCACAGCAATACCTTCTCTACCGAGATGATATTTCAAACAAGATATGAAACTTGATTGTTTTCTTGTATTTAATCATTATTCTTTTCATGTTTGTTTTACAGGTGGGTGTTTGTGACACATGCCGGCATTGATGGGAATTCCAGGCTAATAACGTACCTTCAACTGGAGCACAGGCAACACAGCTTTGACAGTGTTGAAATATTTTGTCCAAGCCACCTGCCTGTATGGGTTACCCTCCAGAGTAAGATCCGACCATGGTGGTGAAAACACTGGTTGCTCTTTTAATGAACCTACTGCAGGGACAAGACACCAAAATTATTTCTAGCTCCAGCCAACACCCCCTCACAATTTACTCACACCTCCCATGGCCTGATTATCCACCAACAGGGGCCCTTTTTGGATTATCATTTTGGCATAGGAACTTTCCTTTCCTATCCTAACCGAGTGAGATGAGCCGGTAGCACCTGGAGCAAAGATCGTCTAAATTTTAATAATGCTTAGGAAAGGTTCTGACCATCCTTTACGAAAGGAAAGGAGATATATTATGCAGCAGGAATATTTAAAGGGGAAGTCTTTTTTTATGTTGTTGTTGTTGTTGTTGTTGTCGACCCCACCCGTGCCCCGACATTGGGGGACCGGGCCCTCACTCCGTCTCCCGGATCCCTAGACCCCCCTCCTCCGCCCAGCGGGCGAGCAGGGCCGCCACTCCGCTTGGGTTTCGCCAGAGGTCCTCCGGAGTCAGTGTGGTGGGTATGTTTGTGCAGGTGAACAGGTGTTGTGTGTCGTGCACTTGCGTGCCGCATAGCGCACAGAGTGGTGTTGGGTGTGTGTCCGGTGTAATGTTGTGTAGGTAGGAGTGGAGGGCTGGTGATTTGTTGGTTCGGAGTTGTGCTAGGAGTTGTCTGGTTCTGTGTGGTAGGTCTTGCTCTGATGGGTCTATTTCTGGTGCTGGTGCATGTATTACTTTGTTGTGTTGTCTGGTGTCCAAGTGTGTTTGTACAAAGTGGGTGTGTATGTCTTTCATGTTCTGTTTTATGGTGTCGTTGTTGGTGTCCTGTGGTGCTGTGTCTTTGTTGTGTGTGTAGTTGTTGTTGTGGAAGATTGTTTGTTTCTTTTGTCTGGGTGGTGGTGGTTGTTGAGTGAGTGGGTGTAGTGGGTGGGTTGGGTGTTGGGCTTTTTGTCTGATTTGCGATGCGTGTAGTTTTAGATGGGTGTTCAGTGGGAGAGTTTTTGTTTCCTCATGCAAGTGTTGTATGTTTGTGTCTTGTGTGCATCCTGTTGCTATTCTGAGTGCGGTGTTCTGTGTGGTCTGGAGTTTTGTCTTGTTTGTGTCCGATAGTGTTGGTGACCATATAGTGTTTGCGTATTCGAGGCGTGTGAGTGTGGTTGCTTTGTATGTGGTGAGTATAGTTTCTTTGGATTTTCCCCAGTGAGTGGTTGTTAAGGCTTTAAGTATTTTGTTTGATTGCTTGGCGCGGGTTAGAGTGTGTTGTGTGTGTTTTGAGAAGGTGAGTTTGGGGTCCCATGTTAATCCCAGTATTTTGCGTTCGCGGACTGTGGGTAGGGTGGTGTTATCTATTTGTAAAGTGAGTCTGTTGCTGTATTCTGCCGGATCCGGTGTGAACAGAGTGGTGGTGGTTTTGTCTGCGTTGAGTGTGAGTTGGTTCTGTTTTGTCCAGTTGTATATGTCGTGGAGATATTTTTGTACTTGTTGTTGTGCCTGTTGTGGTTTGACATGTGTGGATAGAATGGTGATGTCGTCTGCATATGTAACTGTGTGTACATTTGGAGGTGGTTGTGGTAAGTCTGCCATGTATATGTTGAATAGTGTTGGTGAAAGTACTCCCCCCTGTGGTACCCCCGTTTTCGTGTTTCTATGTTCTGATGTTTCCCCCCGGTATTGAGTGTATTGTCTGCGTCCCCTTATGTAGTTGAAGATGTATTTGATGATGATGTTTGGGGTGTTAGTGTTGTTGAGTTTGTTTGTGAGTGTGTGTAGGTTTACCGTGTCAAAGGCTTTGGACATGTCTAGGGCTATGGCAACTGTTCGTTGTGGTGGTTTTTGTTGATTGAAACCTGTGGCTATGATGTTGTGTATGTGGTGTAGTGCTGTGGTTGTGGAGTGTTGTTTTCGGAAGCCGTGTTGGTGAGAGGGTAGTTGAGTGTTGTTGGTAATGAAGGGTAGTATTACCTTTTCCATTGTTTTGGCTATTGGGCTGAGTAGTGCTATTGGTCTGTAGGATGGGCCGAGTGCGTGGTTTTTGTTGGGTTTTGGTATTGGGATTATTTTTGCAGTCTTCCATATTGCGGGGATGGTGTTGGTGTTGAGTGATGTGTTGTAAGTGTGTGTGAGTAGTGTTATTGCTTTGGGGCCTAGGTGTTTCAGATGTCTGATGTTTATGTTGTCTGGGCCTGTGGAGTTGTTGCTTTTGGAGCGTTGTAGTGCTTGTTTGACTTGTTGTTCTGTGATGGTTATGGGCGTGGTGTTGAGTTTTCGTATTTTGCGTTGTAGTTGTCTGTATGTTCTGTTGGTTTTGTGTTGTATTATGTTGGTGAATTGTTTGTTGAATGCTCGTGCTTTCTGTTTGTTGGATATTGCCGTGTGTTGTCCGAACTGTATTGTGGTGTTTTCTGGTGCTTTTTGTTCTTTGTTAGATAGTCTTGTTACTGTGTTCCAGAGTATGTATTGTTTGTGTCTGTGGTTCCATGCATCCGTTAAGTGTTCTTTCCATAGCTCTTGTTTGTGTTTTTGGATTTGTTTGTCTATTTCTTTGTTTAGGTCTGTGATGCGTGGGTCTTGGTGGTTTTGTTGTCTGATGTCGTTTCTTTGGCTGATGAGTGTTCTGATGTGTTGTGGTAGGAGAAGTGATTTGCTTTTTATTTTTCCGTGGGGTATGTGGTGTTTGTCTGCTGTAAGTATGAGGTTTGTGAGCATGGTGTTGGCTGTGTGGATGTTGTCAGGTATGGTTAAGTTCTCCAGTGCTGATTCTATTTCAGAGGTGTATCCTTCCCAGTCTGCTTTCCTGTAATTTGTGTAAGTTTGAAGGTGTTGTTGTAGGCGGAAAGGAGCACGCGTGTTGTGTGTGATTTTGATAGGAAGGTGGTCTGAACTGAGTGCGTGTATTGTGGTCCATGTTGTTCTGTTTGTGATGCTGTTGCTGGCTGTTGTGATGTCCGGTGATGTTGGTTGTTGGTTGATGTTTGTAGGTTTTCTGGTAGGTGTGTTTGCGTTTAGAGTGATTTGTTGGGAGTTCTGTAGTATGTCTGCAATGAGGGTGCCTCTGTGGTCGTCGTAGGGAGAGTGCCATTGTGTTGAGTGAGCGTTGATGTCTGCGGTTAGAATGGTGTTGTTCAGCGAGTTTATGTATTGGAAGGTGTTGGTGATGTCTGTGTCTTCTGTGGCGTGGTCTGGTCGGGTGGTATCTCTGGGGGGTATATACATGTTGCATATGTGTAGTCTTTTGTGGTTGGTTATGTGAATCTTTACGGTTTGAATTTCTGTAGTGTTGGTGTTAATGTTGTTGGGGATGTTCATGGGAGTGAATGTGACTGATTTGTGAATGTATGTGAGCAGTCCTCCTCCTCCCTTGTGTTCTCTGTCTTTCCTAATGCTGGTGTAGTTGGTGAGACGAGGTGTGTTGTGTTGTTTTTCTAGTTTGGTTTCTTGTATGGTGATGATGTCTGCGTGCTGTTGTGAGGCGAGTTCTTCTAGTTCTGTTTTCTTGTTTTGGATGCCGTTGATGTTTATTTGTAGTATGGTCAGTGTGTGTTTGTTGTTTTTGTTGGTGGGTGTTGTTCTTTGTGGGTTGTTCGGGGGTTGTGGTGTTGGGGTGTTTGTTGTTTGCGTGTGTGTTCTGCATGTCCACGTGTTTGTGTATTGGCGGGTGGTGATGCCGGAGCAATGTCTGTGTATCCAGTGTGGGTGTGTTGAGTTGCATCTGAGTGAGGTTTGTCTGCGTGTGATGATTCTATTGCAGCTATTGCAGGTCCAGGTTTGGGGGGGTGGTCTTGTGTTTGTTGTATCTCTGTTGGAGTTGTCTGTCCGTGTTGCCTTTGAGGGTAGTGTTGGTGAGGCGAGTGTGTTGTTTTGGTCTGTTTGTGCTCTGCTGCCTGTTGGTGTCCTACGAGGTGTTGTTGTTCGTGGTGGTGTTTTGGGATGTAGTCTGCATTTCCATGTTATGTTGTATTGTCTAGTGTTTATGTTTGTGCAATGTTTGTGTACCCAGTGTGGTGTGTGGTGGTTGCATCTGAAGGATGTCTGTCTTCTTGTAATCTGTTGTGTGCAAATGTCGCATGTCCAGGTAGTTTGTTGTGTGTGTGTTTGTTGCGTGCATGAGAGTGTCTGTGTGGGCCCCGGATTTGTCTCTATGTCCCCCGCCTGGAGCAAAAGGTCCGCCCGCCACCCTGCCAGGTTCAGGGGGCGGTTAGCCGAAAAAAAAAAAAACGGCCGTAAGGGCACCCCGTTCGGGGTGCAGGGATTGGTTCCTTGATTTGTCCCCCCGTTCGGGGGGAACCCTCCAACTGCGAGTAAGCCAAGGAGTTTGGAGGTACAGCGGGTTGACAGCAGTGTGATCGAGCAGATTAGATAGAGTAGAATTTGAATGGGGCTTCACTGATTTATTTCATACAATTCATATCTAAAACACAGTTGAAAAATATTTGATTGTTAAAATATTTAAATACAAGAACTATATCAAGAAATTAACAAAACATAGTTTTTTTAGTTAGGAGAAAAGTCTAAAAACATATCACAAATGACAAACGTTGTGCCTCTCCTCCTCCTGTTCTTCAATGAAGCTGATCACCCTCCAGCTCCCGTTAGAAACATCGTGCTGCTGAAGGTGTGCCGGCAGAATGGTTGTGATACAGGAGGTGCTGTGGACTCTCCCAGAAACGAGGACCTAGTTTAGTTGTAGATCCAGTAAAACATAGTGCAAATGTGACATTATTTATAATGCACAGTTACAGTCTTGTGAATATTAAAAAATGTACTTCATGTAATGCAGGAAGCAAATATTTCAAACGAACTAAGAGCAAACAGTAAGAGCAAAATCGTGTTCCAAACATTAACTCTTTTTTTAAATGTCAATTAGCTTGTGAGTAATAAGACAAAATGTGACTGTCAGACAGAGAACTGTCAGAGCAAACGGCAGATTTTAGAAAGTCCTGCCGAAATAAATCTGCACCCGACTGCGACTGTCAGCGTTGAACTGCCGCCATTGCTGTCAAAGTCAGACACATCTCCAAAATTGTTGGAGCAAATTTTTAAGCAGGCTTCATCTTGATAAATTGACCACGTATTTGACATTTACACCATAACGTTACCGCCTAAAATAATCGTAAAACAAAATTTTGTGTAACAACAAGAGTAATATGTACCCCAAAAGCTTTCAAAGCGTCTGAAAGTATCTACTGTATATCTATAAAAAAAATCCTCGTCTCACCCCTCAGGTGGTGTCCATCCCTCATTCAGCTGGGGTCCTCTACCAGAGGCCAGGAAGCTTGAGGGTTCTGCGCAGTATCCTTGCCGTTCCCAGCACTGCACATTTCTGGACTGAGATGTCCGATGTTGTTCCCGGGATCTGTTGCAACCACTCATCATCTAGTTTGGGGGTCACTGCCCCGAGTGCTCCGACCACCACAGGCACGACTGTCCCCTTTACCTTCCAGGCTCTCTCCAGCTCCTCTCTGAGCCCTTGGGATTTCTCGAGTTTCTCGTGTTCCTTCTTTCTGATGTTTCCAGCACTTGGGACCGCTACATCCACTACAACGGCTTTCCTCTGCCCTTTATCTATCATCAGGATATCTGGTTGGTTCGCCATTACCATCTTGTCAGTCTGGATCTGGAAGTCCCATAGGATCTTCGCTCTGTCATTCTCCACCACCTTCGGAGGTGTTTCCCATTTTGACCTTGGGGTTTCCAGTCCGTACTCCGCACAGATGTTTCGGTAGACTATGCCAGCCACCTGGTTATGGCGTTCCATATAGGCTTTCCCTGCCAGCACCTTACACCCTGCAGTTATGTGTTAGATTGTCTCAGGTGCCTCTTTGCACAACCTACACCTTGGGTCTTGTCTGGTGTGGTATATCTGGGCCTCAATGGCTCTAGTGCTCAGGGCCTGCTCCTGAGCAGCCAGGATGAGTGCCTCTGTACTGTCCTTCAGGCCAGCCCTCTCTAGCCACTGATGGGAATTCTTGAGATCGGCCACTTCAGTTATGGTCCGGTGGTACATCCCGTGTAGGGGCTTGTCCTCCGATGATGGTCCCTCTTCCAGCGCCTCATCCTCTGTTGCCCATTGTCTGAGACATTCTCCGAGTACGTCATCCGTTGGAGCCTTCTCCTTGATGTATTCATGGAGCTTGGATGTTTCATCCTGGACAGTGGCTCTCACACTCACTAGTCCCCAGCCGCTTTCCTTGTTGCCAGTTCAAGGTTGCCATTGGCTTGTGGTACACCGAGGTACTTGTAGCTGTCCTCAATGTCTGCTATTGTTCCTTCGGGGAGTGAGACCCCTTCAGTCCGGACTACCGTTCCTCTCTTAGTCACCATCCGACTATCACATCCCGATGTCGCTGCTGTAGATCCTGGTTGTGTGGATCAGGGAGTCTATGTCCCTTTCACTCTTAGCATACAGCTTTATGTCATCCATGTAGAGGAGGTGACTGATCGTAGCTTCATTTCTGAGGCTGTATCCATAGCCTGTCTTGGTGATTACTTGGCTTAGGGAGTTCAGTCCTATGCAGAACAGCAATGGGGAGAGTGCATCACCTTGGTATATGCCACATTTGATGGACACTTGGGTAAGTGGCTTGCCATTGGCTTCAAGTGTGGTTTTCCACATCCTCATCAAGTTCGCAACGAAGGCTCTTAGGGTCCTGTTCACCTTATACACATCCAAGCATTCAGTGATCCATGTATGTGGCATCGAGTCATAGGCTTTCTTTTAATGAATCCAGGCTGTGCACAGGTTGGTACATCGGGACCTGCAGTCTTGTGCGACTGTTCTGTCAACCAGGAGCTGATGTTTGGCTCCCCTGGTATCTCTACCAATGCCCTTCCGTGCTTCGCTCATGTATTGATCCATGTGTGCACTTATCTTAGCCGCAACATGAGCGTCCAAAATTGTGGAGGGACAGGTTATTGGCCGATAGTTGGATGCGACTGCACCCTTTGAGGGATCTTTCATGATAAGGATCGTTCGCCCTTCGGTTAGCCATCCTGGGTGAGTCCCATCCCTAGGCAGCTGGTTCATTTGTGCTGCTGGGCGCTCATGGAGTGCTGTGAGTCTCTTTAGCCAGTAAGTGTGGACCATGTCCGGGCCTGGTGCTGTCCAGTTCTTCATATTTGAGACTATTTCCTTTATGTCTGCCACTGTTATGGTAATTGGGTTCTGTTCAGGGAGGTGTCTGTGCTCCTCTCTTTGGGTGACCAGCCATTGTGCACTGCTGTTATGTGCAACCTCCTTCTCCCATCTGCCTCTCCAGTACCTTTCAGTTTCCAGTCTTGGTGGATCAGCTCTGTTGTTAGGACCCTGCCACTGAGCGTACACTTTCGCAGGTTGTGTTGCAAACAGCCTGTTTATTCGTCTGGCCTCATTCTCTTTCGTGTACCGCTTTAGGCGGCTGGACAAGGCTTGGAGCCTTTGTTTCGAGTGCTTCATATATGGTCATCTGGATGTACCTCTCAGGATCGGCCTTTTCATCACACCTCTCTGGACCTCAGTCAATTGACTCACATCTTTCCGAGCCGCCTTGATCTTAGCCTCCAACCGTCTTTTCCATGGTCGGTAATGTATCTCATGGCTTCCATGGTTGCTCTTATAGCCAAGCATCTCAAGGATCACTGATGCTGAAGCGTATATCAGTTCATTTCCGTGATCGTTACGGTAAGGATCGCCCTCAGTGCTGAATTCACACTTTCCAAGAGACTTTCAGGTGGTACTTCACATAGCCGTTGTAATCGGATTCTAGGTTTCCCAGCTTTCATTCTTGCCATGATCTTAGCTTTCAGGTCAGTTGCTGCCTCGCTCAGCATTTCATTCATTGGGGCTGGCCTCCCAATCTCATCATCTGCATTCACTCTGGTATGAACTCCTCCTCTGATCTGGCAGCCTGGGGCCCCTCACCATGGAACCTGCGTTGTACCTCATCAATCTCAAGTTGTGACAGCAGTTGCCGTTTGTGGATGTTGGAACACTGAGTTACGAGTTGTTTCGTGGCCACCCGTGACTGTGGGTTTCGAAGTAACCATTTAGCCCACATTCTCTCCATGTAACCTCTCTGACTAGGCTTGCTTGAGTAGTAGCATTCCAACAGAGCCATGTTATTGCATCTTGCCCATCTCTGCTCCATTTTTCATCAAGGTGCTCTGGTTCCCCAGCACCTGACGCAGACCTTGTTTGGCCGGGCGACGTCTGAGCTGGCATGTCATTCATTTTATTGTCTCTCATCATTGTATGAGGTACGCATTAGCGTGAAGGCTCTTGCCCAAGGACCCACACTGGATGGTGTTATGTGCTCATTTTTTGCCCCAAGTGGGGAGCGGAGGGACGGGCGCTGGGGGGGGGACCATCGTGGTGGGGCGGGCCCCTACGCGGGATGTGCCACCGGACCGTGGCTGAGGTGGCTGATCTCAAGAAGTCCTATCGGTGGCTGGAGGGGACTGGCCTGGGGGACAGCGCAGGGGCGCTCATCCTGGCTGCTCAGGAGCGGGCCTTGGGCGCCGGAGCCGTCAAGGCCCGGATGTGCCGCGCCGAACAGGACCCGGGGTGTGGGTTGTGCGGGGAGGCGCCTGGGACGATCCGGCACGTGGCTGCGGGGTGTGGGATGCTGGCAGGGGGGGCCTGCGTGGAGCGCCATGGCCAGGTGGCTGGCGTGGTCTGCCGAGGCATCTGTGCGGAGTGTGGACTGGGGGCCCCGGGGTCGGAGTGGGGGGCACCTCCGAGGGTGGTGGAGGGTGGCGGAGCGGGGATCCTGTGGGACTTCCGGATCCAGACTGGCGGGATGGTGGTGGCGAGCCAGCCAGATGTCGTGGTCGTGGATGGGGGGCGGAGGAGGGCCGTTGTGGTGGATGTGGCGGTCCCAGGTGGTGGAGGCATCGGGAGGGGGGAGCATGGGGGGCTCGGGGGGTACCAGGGGCTCGGGGAGGGGCTGGGGAGGGCCTGGGGGGTGGGGGTGGCGGTCGTGCCTGTGGTGGTCGGGGCGCTCGGGGCAGTGACCCCCGGACTGGATGGGTGGTTGCGACAGATCCCGGGACCAGCGTCGGACATCTCGGTCCGGAGGTGTGCGGTGCTGGGAGCGGCGGGGGTACTGCGCGGGGCCCTCGGGCTTCCTGGCCTCTGGTGGAGGACCCGAGCTGAATGAGGGACGGACACCACCCGAAGACACCTCCTATTGGCTCCATGGTAAGAGCTCCACCCAGCAAAGAATTAACCCTTTAAAACCTGATTCTGAGCTTTCACAATTATTTACCGCCATTTGCGTAATATCTACAGTATACAGAAGGAATCAAGCAATTTTTACCAATGTATCTGTAGGTGATGTTTATTTATTATGTACACAGAGATAAAGAGTAATGGCACAGCTCTGCAGTATCTTTCCACTTTTATATATGTATGCTATACTAAATAAAATGAATAGGGCACCATATAATGCAACAGTTATGCAACTCCCTAAATAATGATGTGAATTTTCAGTTGTTGCTAAATCAGTTAGGATGTTATAATTTGTGGTCTAGATGTGAATTTAGGAGAGCAGGACAATATATCGCATTGCAATTGGAGCAGCAGCTTGGTTGATGATGTCCCCAAACCGGCTCATCTATTATATTTGTCGTGCAATACAATGAAAATGAGCACAATTGCAAAACATAGGCTTCTTATATTTTAAAATAAAATAATCACATGTTGACCGTTCTGGGGTTTCTACAATCATGAATGGAGGCATTATTTACAGCAGGTTGATGTTGTTGTTGTTGTTGTCGACCCCACCCGTGCCCCGACATTGGGGGACCGGGCCCTCACTCCGTCTCCCGGATCCCCAGACCCCCCTCCGCCGCCCAGCGGG
This sequence comes from Hippocampus zosterae, assembly GCF_025434085.1. Taxonomy (NCBI): domain Eukaryota; kingdom Metazoa; phylum Chordata; class Actinopteri; order Syngnathiformes; family Syngnathidae; genus Hippocampus; species Hippocampus zosterae. The sequence continues at coordinate 11,370 of NC_067458.1, forward strand.
CGAGCAGGGCCGCCACTCCGCTTGGGTTTCGCCAGAGGTCCTCCGGAGTCAGTGTGGTGGGTATGTTTGTGCAGGTGAACAGGTGTTGTGTGTCGTGCACTTGCGTGCCGCATAGCGCACAGAGTGGTGTTGGGTGTGTGTCCGGTGTAATGTTGTGTAGGTAGGAGTGGAGGGCTGGTGATTTGTTGGTTCGGAGTTGTGCTAGGAGTTGTCTGGTTCTGTGTGGTAGGTCTTGCTCTGATGGGTCTATTTCTGGTGCTGGTGCATGTATTACTTTGTTGTGTTGTCTGGTGTCCAAGTGTGTTTGTACAAAGTGGGTGTGTATGTCTTTCATGTTCTGTTTTATGGTGTCGTTGTTGGTGTCCTGTGGTGCTGTGTCTTTGTTGTGTGTGTAGTTGTTGTTGTGGAAGATTGTTTGTTTCTTTTGTCTGGGTGGTGGTGGTTGTTGAGTGAGTGGGTGGGTTGGGTGTTGGGCTTTTTGTCTGATTTGCGATGCGTGTAGTTTTAGATGGGTGTTCAGTGGGAGAGTTTTTGTTTCCTCATGCAAGTGTTGTATGTTTGTGTCTTGTGTGCATCCTGTTGCTATTCTGAGTGCGGTGTTCTGTGTGGTCTGGAGTTTTGTCTTGTTTGTGTCCGATAGTGTTGGTGACCATATAGTGTTTGCGTATTCGAGGCGTGTGAGTGTGGTTGCTTTGTATGTGGTGAGTATAGTTTCTTTGGATTTTCCCCAGTGAGTGGTTGTTAAGGCTTTAAGTATTTTGTTTGATTGCTTGGCGCGGGTTAGAGTGTGTTGTGTGTGTTTTGAGAAGGTGAGTTTGGGGTCCCATGTTAATCCCAGTATTTTGCGTTCGCGGACTGTGGGTAGGGTGGTGTTATCTATTTGTAAAGTGAGTCTGTTGCTGTATTCTGCCGGATCCGGTGTGAACAGAGTGGTGGTGGTTTTGTCTGCGTTGAGTGTGAGTTGGTTCTGTTTTGTCCAGTTGTATATGTCGTGGAGATATTTTTGTACTTGTTGTTGTGCCTGTTGTGGTTTGACATGTGTGGATAGAATGGTGATGTCGTCTGCATATGTAACTGTGTGTACATTTGGAGGTGGTTGTGGTAAGTCTGCCATGTATATGTTGAATAGTGTTGGTGAAAGTACTCCCCCCTGTGGTACCCCCGTTTTCGTGTTTCTGTGTTCTGATGTTTCCCCCCGGTATTGAGTGTATTGTCTGCGTCCCCTTATGTAGTTGAAGATGTATTTGATGATGATGTTTGGGGTGTTAGTGTTGTTGAGTTTGTTTGTGAGTGTGTGTAGGTTTACCGTGTCAAAGGCTTTGGACATGTCTAGGGCTATGGCAACTGTTCGTTGTGGTGGTTTTTGTTGATTGAAACCTGTGGCTATGATGTTGTGTATGTGGTGTAGTGCTGTGGTTGTGGAGTGTTGTTTTCGGAAGCCGTGTTGGTGAGAGGGTAGTTGAGTGTTGTTGGTAATGAAGGGTAGTATTACCTTTTCCATTGTTTTGGCTATTGGGCTGAGTAGTGCTATTGGTCTGTAGGATGGGCCGAGTGCGTGGTTTTTGTTGGGTTTTGGTATTGGGATTATTTTTGCAGTCTTCCATATTGCGGGGATGGTGTTGGTGTTGAGTGATGTGTTGTAAGTGTGTGTGAGTAGTGTTATTGCTTTGGGGCCTAGGTGTTTCAGATGTCTGATGTTTATGTTGTCTGGGCCTGTGGAGTTGTTGCTTTTGGAGCGTTGTAGTGCTTGTTTGACTTGTTGTTCTGTGATGGTTATGGGCGTGGTGTTGAGTTTTCGTATTTTGCGTTGTAGTTGTCTGTATGTTCTGTTGGTTTTGTGTTGTATTATGTTGGTGAATTGTTTGTTGAATGCTCGTGCTTTCTGTTTGTTGGATATTGCCGTGTGTTGTCCGAACTGTATTGTGGTGTTTTCTGGTGCTTTTTGTTCTTTGTTTGATAGTCTTGTTACTGTGTTCCAGAGTATGTGTTGTTTGTGTCTGTGGTTCCATGCATCCGTTAAGTGTTCTTTCCATAGCTCTTGTTTGTGTTTTTGGATTTGTGTGTCTATTTCTTTGTTTAGGTCTGTGATGCGTGGGTCTTGGTGGTTTTGTTGTCTGATGTCGTTTCTTTGGCTGATGAGTGTTCTGATGTGTTGTGGTAGGAGAAGTGATTTGCTTTTTATTTTTCCGTGGGGTATGTGGTGTTTGTCTGCTGTAAGTATGAGGTTTGTGAGCATGGTGTTGGCTGTGTGGATGTTGTCAGGTATGGTTATGTTCTCCAGTGCTGATTCTATTTCAGAGGTGTATCCTTCCCAGTCTGCTTTCCTGTAATTTGTGTAAGTTTGAAGGTGTTGTTGTAGGCGGAAAGGAGCACGCGTGTTGTGTGTGATTTTGATAGGAAGGTGGTCTGAACTGAGTGCGTGTATTGTGGTCCATGTTGTTCTGTTTGTGATGCTGTTGCTGGCTGTTGTGATGTCCGGTGATGTTGGTTGTTGGTTGATGTTTGTAGGTTTTCTGGTAGGTGTGTTTGCGTTTAGAGTGATTTGTTGGGAGTTCTGTAGTATGTCTGCAATGAGGGTGCCTCTGTGGTCGTCGTAGGGAGAGTGCCATTGTGTTGAGTGAGCGTTGATGTCTGCGGTTAGAATGGTGTTGTTCAGCGAGTTTATGTATTGGAAGGTGTTGGTGATGTCTGTATCTTCTGTGGCGTGGTCTGGTCGGGTGGTATCTCTGGGGGGTATATACATGTTGCATATGTGTAGTCTTTTGTGGTTGGTTATGTGAATCTTTACGGTTTGAATTTCTGTAGTGTTGGTGTTAATGTTGTTGGGGATGTTCATGGGAGTGAATGTGACTGATTTGTGAATGTATGTGAGCAGTCCTCCTCCTCCCTTGTGTTCTCTGTCTTTCCTAATGCTGGTGTAGTTGGTGAGACGAGGTGTGTTGTGTTGTTTTTCTAGTTTGGTTTCTTGTATGGTGATGATGTCTGCGTGCTGTTGTGAGGCGAGTTCTTCTAGTTCTGTTTTCTTGTTTTGGATGCCGTTGATGTTTATTTGTAGTATGGTCAGTGTGTGTTTGTTGTTTTTGTTGGTGGGTGTTGTTCTTTGTGGGTTGTTCGGGGGTTGTGGTGTTGGGGTGTTTGTTGTTTGCGTGTGTGTTCTGCATGTCCACGTGTTTGTGTATTGGCGGGTGGTGATGCCGGAGCAATGTCTGTGTATCCAGTGTGGGTGTGTTGAGTTGCATCTGAGTGAGGTTTGTCTGCGTGTGATGATTCTATTGCAGCTATTGCAGGTCCAGGTTTGGGGGGGTGGTCTTGTGTTTGTTGTATCTCTGTTGGAGTTGTCTGTCCGTGTTGCGTTTGAGGGTAGTGTTGGTGAGGCGAGTGTGTTGTTTTGGTCTGTTTGTGCTCTGCTGCCTGTTGGTGTCCTACGAGGTGTTGTTGTTCGTGGTGGTGTTTTGGGATGTAGTCTGCATTTCCATGTTATGTTGTATTGTCTAGTGTTTATGTTTGTGCAATGTTTGTGTACCCAGTGTGGTGTGTGGTGGTTGCATCTGAAGGATGTCTGTCTTCTTGTAATCTGTTGTGTGCAAATGTCGCATGTCCAGGTAGTTTGTTGTGTGTGTGTTTGTTGCGTGCGTGAGAGTGTCTGTGTGGGCCCCGGATTTGTCTCTATGTCCCCCGCCTGGAGCAAAAGGTCCGCCCGCCACCCTGCCAGGTTCAGGGGGCGGTTAGCCGAAAAAAAAAAAATGGCCGTAAGGGCACCCCGTTCGGGGTGCAGGGATTGGTTCCTTGATTTGTCCCCCCGTTCGGGGGGAACCCTCCAACTGCGAGTAAGCCAAGGAGTTTGGAGGTACAGCGGGTTGACAGCAGTGTGATCGAGCAGATTAGATAGAGTAGAATTTGAATGGGGCTTCACTGATTTATTTCATACAATTCATATCTAAAACACAGTTGAAAAATATTTGATTGTTAAAATATTTAAATACAAGAACTATATCAAGAAATTAACAAAACATAGTTTTTTTAGTTAGGAGAAAAGTCTAAAAACATATCACAAATGACAAACGTTGTGCCTCTCCTCCTCCTGTTCTTCAATGAAGCTGATCACCCTCCAGCTCCCGTTAGAAACATCGTGCTGCTGAAGGTGTGCCGGCAGAATGGTTGTGATACAGGAGGTGCTGTGGACTCTCCCAGAAACGAGGACCTAGTTTAGTTGTAGATCCAGTAAAACATAGTGCAAATGTGACATTATTTATAATGCACAGTTACAGTCTTGTGAATATTAAAAAATGTACTTCATGTAATGCAGGAAGCGAATATTTCAAACGAACTAAGAGCAAACAGTAAGAGCAAAATCGTGTTCCAAACATTAACTCTTTTTTTAAATGTCAATTAGCTTGTGAGTAATAAGACAAAATGTGACTGTCAGACAGAGAACTGTCAGAGCAAACGGCAGATTTTAGAAAGTCCTGCCGAAATAAATCTGCACCCGACTGCGACTGTCAGCGTTGAACTGCCGCCATTGCTGTCAAAGTCAGACACATCTCCAAAATTGTTGGAGCAAATTTTTAAGCAGGCTTCATCTTGATAAATTGACCACGTATTTGACATTTACACCATAACGTTACCGCCTAAAATAATCGTAAAACAAAATTTTGTGTAACAACAAGAGTAATATGTACCCCAAAAGCTTTCAAAGCGTCTGAAAGTATCTACTGTATATCTATAAAAAAAATCCTCGTCTCACCCCTCAGGTGGTGTCCATCCCTCATTCAGCTGGGGTCCTCTACCAGAGGCCAGGAAGCTTGAGGGTTCTGCGCAGTATCCTTGCCGTTCCCAGCACTGCACATTTCTGGACTGAGATGTCCGATGTTGTTCCCGGGATCTGTTGCAACCACTCATCATCTAGTTTGGGGGTCACTGCCCCGAGTGCTCCGACCACCACAGGCACGACTGTCCCCTTTACCTTCCAGGCTCTCTCCAGCTCCTCTCTGAGCCCTTGGGATTTCTCGAGTTTCTCGTGTTCCTTCTTTCTGATGTTTCCAGCACTTGGGACCGCTACATCCACTACAACGGCTTTCCTCTGCCCTTTATCTATCATCAGGATATCTGGTTGGTTCGCCATTACCATCTTGTCAGTCTGGATCTGGAAGTCCCATAGGATCTTCGCTCTGTCATTCTCCACCACCTTCGGAGGTGTTTCCCATTTTGACCTTGGGGTTTCCAGTCCGTACTCCGCACAGATGTTTCGGTAGACTATGCCAGCCACCTGGTTATGGCGTTCCATATAGGCTTTCCCTGCCAGCACCTTACACCCTGCAGTTATGTGTTAGATTGTCTCAGGTGCCTCTTTGCACAACCTACACCTTGGGTCTTGTCTGGTGTGGTATATCTGGGCCTCAATGGCTCTAGTGCTCAGGGCCTGCTCCTGAGCAGCCAGGATGAGTGCCTCTGTACTGTCCTTCAGGCCAGCCCTCTCTAGCCACTGATGGGAATTCTTGAGATCGGCCACTTCAGTTATGGTCCGGTGGTACATCCCGTGTAGGGGCTTGTCCTCCGATGATGGTCCCTCTTCCAGCGCCTCATCCTCTGTTGCCCATTGTCTGAGACATTCTCCGAGTACGTCATCCGTTGGAGCCTTCTCCTTGATGTATTCATGGAGCTTGGATGTTTCATCCTGGACAGTGGCTCTCACACTCACTAGTCCCCAGCCGCTTTCCTTGTTGCCAGTTCAAGGTTGCCATTGGCTTGTGGTACACCGAGGTACTTGTAGCTGTCCTCAATGTCTGCTATTGTTCCTTCGGGGAGTGAGACCCCTTCAGTCCGGACTACCGTTCCTCTCTTAGTCACCATCCGACTATCACATCCCGATGTCGCTGCTGTAGATCCTGGTTGTGTGGATCAGGGAGTCTATGTCCCTTTCACTCTTAGCATACAGCTTTATGTCATCCATGTAGAGGAGGTGACTGATCGTAGCTTCATTTCTGAGGCTGTATCCATAGCCTGTCTTGGTGATTACTTGGCTTAGGGAGTTCAGTCCTATGCAGAACAGCAATGGGGAGAGTGCATCACCTTGGTATATGCCACATTTGATGGACACTTGGGTAAGTGGCTTGCCATTGGCTTCAAGTGTGGTTTTCCACATCCTCATCAAGTTCGCAACGAAGGCTCTTAGGGTCCTGTTCACCTTATACACATCCAAGCATTCAGTGATCCATGTATGTGGCATCGAGTCATAGGCTTTCTTTTAATGAATCCAGGCTGTGCACAGGTTGGTACATCGGGACCTGCAGTCTTGTGCGACTGTTCTGTCAACCAGGAGCTGATGTTTGGCTCCCCTGGTATCTCTACCAATGCCCTTCCGTGCTTCGCTCATGTATTGATCCATGTGTGCACTTATCTTAGCCGCAACATGAGCGTCCAAAATTGTGGAGGGACAGGTTATTGGCCGATAGTTGGATGCGACTGCACCCTTTGAGGGATCTTTCATGATAAGGATCGTTCGCCCTTCGGTTAGCCATCCTGGGTGAGTCCCATCCCTAGGCAGCTGGTTCATTTGTGCTGCTGGGCGCTCATGGAGTGCTGTGAGTCTCTTTAGCCAGTAAGTGTGGACCATGTCCGGGCCTGGTGCTGTCCAGTTCTTCATATTTGAGACTATTTCCTTTATGTCTGCCACTGTTATGGTAATTGGGTTCTGTTCAGGGAGGTGTCTGTGCTCCTCTCTTTGGGTGACCAGCCATTGTGCACTGCTGTTATGTGCAACCTCCTTCTCCCATCTGCCTCTCCAGTACCTTTCAGTTTCCAGTCTTGGTGGATCAGCTCTGTTGTTAGGACCCTGCCACTGAGCGTACACTTTCGCAGGTTGTGTTGCAAACAGCCTGTTTATTCGTCTGGCCTCATTCTCTTTCGTGTACCGCTTTAGGCGGCTGGACAAGGCTTGGAGCCTTTGTTTCGAGTGCTTCATATATGGTCATCTGGATGTACCTCTCAGGATCGGCCTTTTCATCACACCTCTCTGGACCTCAGTCAATTGACTCACATCTTTCCGAGCCGCCTTGATCTTAGCCTCCAACCGTCTTTTCCATGGTCGGTAATGTATCTCATGGCTTCCATGGTTGCTCTTATAGCCAAGCATCTCAAGGATCACTGATGCTGAAGCATATATCAGTTCATTTCCGTGATCGTTACGGTAAGGATCGCCCTCAGTGCTGAATTCACACTTTCCAAGAGACTTTCAGGTGGTACTTCACATAGCCGTTGTAATCGGATTCTAGGTTTCCCAGCTTTCATTCTTGCCATGATCTTAGCTTTCAGGTCAGTTGCTGCCTCGCTCAGCATTTCATTCATTGGGGCTGGCCTCCCAATCTCATCATCTGCATTCACTCTGGTATGAACTCCTCCTCTGATCTGGCAGCCTGGGGCCCCTCACCATGGAACCTGCGTTGTACCTCATCAATCTCAAGTTGTGACAGCAGTTGCCGTTTGTGGATGTTGGAACACTGAGTTACGAGTTGTTTCGTGGCCACCCGTGACTGTGGGTTTCGAAGTAACCATTTAGCCCACATTCTCTCCATGTAACCTCTCTGACTAGGCTTGCTTGAGTAGTAGCATTCCAACAGAGCCATGTTATTGCATCTTGCCCATCTCTGCTCCATTTTTCATCAAGGTGCTCTGGTTCCCCAGCACCTGACGCAGACCTTGTTTGGCCGGGCGACGTCTGAGCTGGCATGTCATTCATTTTATTGTCTCTCATCATTGTATGAGGTACGCATTAGCGTGAAGGCTCTTGCCCAAGGACCCACACTGGATGGTGTTATGTGCTCATTTTTTGCCCCAAGTGGGGAGCGGAGGGACGGGCGCTGGGGGGGGGACCATCGTGGTGGGGCGGGCCCCTACGCGGGATGTGCCACCGGACCGTGGCTGAGGTGGCTGATCTCAAGAAGTCCTATCGGTGGATGGAGGGGACTGGCCTGGGGGACAGCGCAGGGGCGCTCATCCTGGCTGCTCAGGAGCGGGCCTTGGGCGCCGGAGCCGTCAAGGCCCGGATGTGCCGCGCCGGACAGGACCCGGGGTGTGGGTTGTGCGGGGAGGCGCCTGGGACGATCCGGCACGTGGCTGCGGGGTGTGGGATGCTGGCAGGGGGGGCCTGCGTGGAGCGCCATGGCCAGGTGGCTGGCGTGGTCTGCCGAGGCATCTGTGCGGAGTGTGGACTGGGGGCCCCGGGGTCGGAGTGGGGGGCACCTCCGAGGGTGGTGGAGGGTGGCGGAGCGGGGATCCTGTGGGACTTCCGGATCCAGACTGGCGGGATGGTGGTGGCGAGCCAGCCAGATGTCGTGGTCGTGGATGGGGGGCGGAGGAGGGCCGTTGTGGTGGATGTGGCGGTCCCAGGTGGTGGAGGCATCGGGAGGGGGGAGCATGGGGGGCTCGGGGGGTACCAGGGGCTCGGGGAGGGGCTGGGGAGGGCCTGGGGGGTGGGGGTGGCGGTCGTGCCTGTGGTGGTCGGGGCGCTCGGGGCAGTGACCCCCGGACTGGATGGGTGGTTGCGACAGATCCCGGGACCAGCGTCGGACATCTCGGTCCGGAGGTGTGCGGTGCTGGGAGCGGCGGGGGTACTGCGCGGGGCCCTCGGGCTTCCTGGCCTCTGGTGGAGGACCCGAGCTGAATGAGGGACGGACACCACCCGAGGACACCTCCTATTGGCTCCATGATAAGAGCTCCACCCAGCAAAGAATTAACCCTTTAAAACCTGATTCTGAGCTTTCACAATTATTTACCGCCATTTGCGTAATATCTACAGTATACAGAAGGAATCAAGCAATTTTTACCAATGTATCTGTAGGTGATGTTTATTTATTATGTACACAGAGATAAAGAGTAATGGCACAGCTCTGCAGTATCTTTCCACTTTTATATATGTATGCTATACTAAATAAAATGAATAGGGCACCATATAATGCAACAGTTATGCAACTCCCTAAATAATGATGTGAATTTTCAGTTGTTGCTAAATCAGTTAGGATGTTATAATTTGTGGTGTAGATGTGAATTTAGGAGAGCAGGACAATATATCGCATTGCAATTGGAGCAGCAGCTTGGTTGATGATGTCCCCAAACCGGCTCATCTATTATATTTGTCGTGCAATACAATGAAAATGAGCACAATTGCAAAACATAGGCTTCTTATATTTTAAAATAAAATAATCACATGTTGACCGTTCTGGGGTTTCTACAATCATGAATGGAGGCATTATTTACAGCAGGTTGATGTTGTTGTTGTTGTTGTCGACCCCACCCGTGCCCCGACATTGGGGGACCGGGCCCTCACTCCGTCTCCCGGATCCCCAGACCCCCCTCCGCCGCCCAGCGGGCGAGCAGGGCCGCCACTCCGCTTGGGTTTCGCCAGAGGTCCTCCGGAGTCAGTGTGGTGGGTATGTTTGTGCAGGTGAACAGGTGTTGTGTGTCGTGCACTTGCGTGCCGCATAGCTCACAGAGTGGTGTTGGGTGTGTGTCCGGTGTAATGTTGTGTAGGTAGGAGTGGAGGGCTGGTGATTTGTTGGTTCGGAGTTGTGCTAGGAGTTGTCTGGTTCTGTGTGGTAGGTCTTGCTCTGATGGGTCTATTTCTGGTGCTGGTGCATGTATTACTTTGTTGTGTTGTCTGGTGTCCAAGTGTGTTTGTACAAAGTGGGTGTGTATGTCTTTCATGTTCTGTTTTATGGTGTCGTTGTTGGTGTCCTGTGGTGCTGTGTCTTTGTTGTGTGTGTAGTTGTTGTTGTGGAAGATTGTTTGTTTCTTTTGTCTGGGTGGTGGTGGTTGTTGAGTGAGTGGGTGTAGTGGGTGGGTTGGGTGTTGGGCTTTTTGTCTGATTTGCGATGCGTGTAGTTTTAGATGGGTGTTCAGTGGGAGAGTTTTTGTTTCCTCATGCAAGTGTTGTATGTTTGTGTCTTGTGTGCATCCTGTTGCTATTCTGAGTGCGGTGTTCTGTGTGGTCTGGAGTTTTGTCTTGTTTGTGTCCGATAGTGTTGGTGACCATATAGTGTTTGCGTATTCGAGGCGTGTGAGTGTGGTTGCTTTGTATGTGGTGAGTATAGTTTCTTTGGATTTTCCCCAGTGAGTGGTTGTTAAGGCTTTAAGTATTTTGTTTGATTGCTTGGCGCGGGTTAGAGTGTGTTGTGTGTGTTTTGAGAAGGTGAGTTTGGGGTCCCATGTTAATCCCAGTATTTTGCGTTCGCGGACTGTGGGTAGGGTGGTGTTATCTATTTGTAAAGTGAGTCTGTTGCTGTATTCTGCCGGATCCGGTGTGAACAGAGTGGTGGTGGTTTTGTCTGCGTTGAGTGTGAGTTGGTTCTGTTTTGTCCAGTTGTATATGTCGTGGAGATATTTTTGTACTTGTTGTTGTGCCTGTTGTGGTTTGACATGTGTGGATAGAATGGTGATGTCGTCTGCATATGTAACTGTGTGTACATTTGGAGGTGGTTGTGGTAAGTCTGCCATGTATATGTTGAATAGTGTTGGTGAAAGTACTCCCCCCTGTGGTACCCCCGTTTTCGTGTTTCTGTGTTCTGATGTTTCCCCCCGGTATTGAGTGTATTGTCTGCGTCCCCTTATGTAGTTGAAGATGTATTTGATGATGATGTTTGGGGTGTTAGTGTTGTTGAGTTTGTTTGTGAGTGTGTGTAGGTTTACCGTGTCAAAGGCTTTGGACATGTCTAGGGCTATGGCAACTGTTCGTTGTGGTGGTTTTTGTTGATTGAAACCTGTGGCTATGATGTTGTGTATGTGGTGTAGTGCTGTGGTTGTGGAGTATTGTTTTCGGAAGCCGTGTTGGTGAGAGGGTAGTTGAGTGTTGTTGGTAATGAAGGGTAGTATTACCTTTTCCATTGTTTTGGCTATTGGGCTGAGTAGTGCTATTGGTCTGTAGGATGGGCCGAGTGCGTGGTTTTTGTTGGGTTTTGGTATTGGGATTATTTTTGCAGTCTTCCATATTGCGGGGATGGTGTTGGTGTTGAGTGATGTGTTGTAAGTGTGTGTGAGTAGTGTTATTGCTTTGGGGCCTAGGTGTTTCAGATGTCTGATGTTTATGTTGTCTGGGCCTGTGGAGTTGTTGCTTTTGGAGCGTTGTAGTGCTTGTTTGACTTGTTGTTCTGTGATGGTTATGGGCGTGGTGTTGAGTTTTCGTATTTTGCGTTGTAGTTGTCTGTATGTTCTGTTGGTTTTGTGTTGTATTATGTTGGTGAATTGTTTGTTGAATGCTCGTGCTTTCTGTTTGTTGGATATTGCCGTGTGTTGTCCGAACTGTATTGTGGTGTTTTCTGGTGCTTTTTGTTCTTTGTTTGATAGTCTTGTTACTGTGTTCCAGAGTATGTGTTGTTTGTGTCTGTGGTTCCATGCATCCGTTAAGTGTTCTTTCCATAGCTCTTGTTTGTGTTTTTGGATTTGTGTGTCTATTTCTTTGTTTAGGTCTGTGATGCGTGGGTCTTGGTGGTTTTGTTGTCTGATGTCGTTTCTTTGGCTGATGAGTGTTCTGATGTGTTGTGGTAGGAGAAGTGATTTGCTTTTTATTTTTCCGTGGGGTATGTGGTGTTTGTCTGCTGTAAGTATGAGGTTTGTGAGCATGGTGTTGGCTGTGTGGATGTTGTCAGGTATGGTTAAGTTCTCCAGTGCTGATTCTATTTCAGAGGTGTATCCTTCCCAGTCTGCTTTCCTGTAATTTGTGTAAGTTTGAAGGTGTTGTTGTAGGCGGAAAGGAGCACGCGTGTTGTGTGTGATTTTGATAGGAAGGTGGTCTGAACTGAGTGCGTGTATTGTGGTCCATGTTGTTCTGTTTGTGATGCTGTTGCTGGCTGTTGTGATGTCCGGTGATGTTGGTTGTTGGTTGATGTTTGTAGGTTTTCTGGTAGGTGTCCTGAGACGTATTCGGCGAAGGTGCAGGGCAATAGAGAGTGCCTGTCATCAAGGGTCTGCCGGTGAAAGTGAAGCACGCGCGATAAACATTTCAATTGCTAATTTAAGAAGAGTTAGTGACCAGTTTAGCGCTGATACTATTCAAAGTTTGATTCAAAGTCCAATAGATCTCCGATCTGTCATCATTGCGGGACCCACTCCTAATGGTGGACGTGTTTGTTCCCATGTGGCACATCGTTTGCACACAGGTAAAATGGCTACCATTTTTTGTCATTGGTTTTTCGTATGTATTTTTATTCGAACTACACACGGGTTTTACTGACGACTTGCTGTGACTTACCTTCTATCACCCTGTCAAACGTCGTTTTATACCAGTGGTTTTCCTGCAAATCAGTAGACTATTAAGTAACGCGATGGCTGTACACTTTTAAGCAATAACTAGTGATCTTTTAGTTATTCAATTATAAGTTTGAATTATTTTTTTCTTGAGTAAAATGGTTAGAGAAAATAGCTGCTCGTGGTTTTGAAGCTGCATATACTTTTATGTACATCTGTGTCTATATGCCTGTACTGTATACAGTATATAAAAAACACGTAGTGATTCGTTTGCTTGAATTCCTTAATCCTTTTATTTCCATACTTTAGGTAGACGAGGAAGACCAGCACTTGACATTACAAGTGATCAAATTGAACTGCTCCCCACTCAGGGCTTTACAGTGAGAGCCATCACTGAGATGTTGTGTTGTTCCTCTTCATACCTGCATAAAAAAATGAAGTTTTTTCAGATTTCAGCCAGAAATAGATTTACTCCCATTCATGATGTTGACCTGGAAGAGCATGTCAGAAGATTGCACAGCCAATTTCCCAGATCAGGCTCGGAAGCAAGTGTTCCTCTACATACTCTTGTCCCTTCATGTATATATCATTATATTCATTGTGAAAGTGTACTTTCTTTATTGTGTTGTTTTATGAACCTGTTGCAGATGATGAGGGCATACCTGCGTGCTGATGGTATTGTAGTACAAAGAAAAAGAGTTCGAGAAATCCTCAACCGTATTGAGCCAGCTGCTGCAGCCCAGAGATGGAGCCAGACT
>NC_067458.1:1559381-1561881 GCF_025434085.1 Hippocampus zosterae
ATTCGTCATTCAACTTTCACTTATCCTGTGGTTTGAAATCGTTTCCTTCACGTTGATTTGACAGATCAACGTCTCTTTGGAATTAAATTAATGTCCAACAGAGGGAGCCGTCTGCACGGGGATCGGTCATGATAGCACTTGGACATGAAGCAGCTTGGGATTTCCGCCTGCTGGATGCCTTTGCACCTCCACTGGAAGTGCCCACTTTTGCAACAAACATCAAATACCGCATCTGCGTGCTCGCAGAGGACCGTATGCGAGCCTGACAGGCTGCGCGCTCAAACCACCACGGGAGCGGGCCCCTCCTTCGTGCTCTCGGGAGGAGGTCATTAAATGAAAAAAAAATCACCCCACTACTCCACCCCCGACCCGGAAGTGCCCTGTCTGCTATAAAGAGGACACTTTTCGCGTTTTCCCTTGCATACGGCCATACTACCCTGAGAACGCCCGATCTCGTCCGATCTCGGAAGCTAAGTAGGGTCGGGCCTGGTTAGTACTTGGATGGGAGACCGCCTGGGAATACCAGGTGCTGTAAGCTTTTGCACCCTCCTCCAATTCACAACACGATTCACTGCTCTTTCCAAAAATTTTGGCATTCATTCGTCATTCAACTTTCACTTATCCTGTGGTTTGAAATCGTTTCCTTCACGTTGATTTGACAGATCAACGTCTCTTTGGAATAAAATTAATGTCCAACAGAGGGAGCCGTCTGCACGGGGATCGGTCATGATAGCACTTGGACATGAAGCAGCTTGGGATTTCCGCCTGCTGGATGCTTTTGCACCTCCACTGGAAAAGCCAACTTTTGCAACAGACCTCAAGTCCAGCCTCTGCGTGTTCGCAGAGGACCGTATGCGAGCCTGACAGGCTGCGCGCTCAAACCACCACGGGAGCGGGCCCCTCCTTTGTGCACTCTGGAGGAGGTTTATTAAATGAAAAAAAATCACCCCACTACTCCACCCCCGACCCACAAGTGCCCTGTCTGCTATAAAGGGGACAATTTTCACGTTTTTCCTTGCATTTACGGCCATACTACCATGAGAACGCCTGATCTCGTCCGATCTCGGAAGCTAAGCAGGGTCGGGCCTGGTTAGTACTTGGATGGGAGACCGCCTGGGAATACCAGGTGCTGTAAGCTTTTGCACCCACCTCCAATTCTCAACACGATTCACTGCTCTTTCCAAAAATTTTGGCATTCATTCGTCATTCAACTTTCACTTATCCTGTGGTTTGAAATCGTTTCCTTCACGTTGATTTGACAGATCAACGTCTCTTTGGAATAAAATTAATGTCCAACAGAGGGAGCCTTCTGCACGGGGATCGGTCATGATAGCACTTGGACATGAAGCAGCTTGGGATTTCCGCCTGCTGGATGCCTTTGCACCTCCACTGGAAGTGCCCACTTTTGCAACAAACATCAAATACCGCATCTGCGTGCTCGCAGAGGACCGTATGCGAGCCTGACAGGCTGCGCGCTCAAACCACCACGGGAGCGGGCCCCTCCTTCGTGCTCTCGGGAGGAGGTCATTAAATGAAAAAAAAAAATCACCCCACTACTCCATCCCCGACCCGCAAGTGCCCTGTCTGCTATAAAGGGGACAATTTTCACGTTTTCCCTTGCTTACGGCCATACTACCCTGAGAACGCCCGATCTCGTCTGATCTCGGAAGCTAAGCAGGGTCGGGCCCGGTTAGTACTTGGATGGGAGACCTCCTGGGAATACCAGGTGCTGTAAGCTTTTCCACCCAACCTCCAATTCACAACACGATTCACTGCTCTTTCCAAAAATTTTGGCATTCATTCGTCATTCAACTTTCACTTATCCTGTGGTTTGAAATCGTTTCCTTCACGTTGATTTGACAGATCAACGTCTCTTTGGAATTAAATTAATGTCCAACAGAGGGAGCCGTCTGCACGGGGATCGGTCATGATAGCACTTGGACATGAAGCAGCTTGGGATTTCCGCCTGCTGGATGCCTTTGCACCTCCACTGGAAGTGCCCACTTTTGCAACAAACATCAAATACCGCATCTGCGTGCTCGCAGAGGACCGTATGCGAGCCTGACAGGCTGCGCGCTCAAACCACCACGGGAGCGGGCCCCTCCTTCGTGCTCTCGGGAGGAGGTCATTAAATGAAAAAAAAATCACCCCACTACTCCACCCCCGACCCGGAAGTGCCCTGTCTGCTATAAAGAGGACACTTTTCGCGTTTTCCCTTGCATACGGCCATACTACCCTGAGAACGCCCGATCTCGTCCGATCTCGGAAGCTAAGTAGGGTCGGGCCTGGTTAGTACTTGGATGGGAGACCGCCTGGGAATACCAGGTGCTGTAAGCTTTTGCACCCTCCTCCAATTCACAACACGATTCACTGCTCTTTCCAAAAATTTTGGCATTCATTCGTCATTCAACTTTCACTTATCCTGTGGTTTGAAATCGTTTCCTTCACGTTGATTTGACAGATCAACGTCTCTTTGGAATAAAATTAATGTCCAACAGAG
>NC_067458.1:1566881-1569381 GCF_025434085.1 Hippocampus zosterae
TCTCGGGAGGAGGTCATTAAATGAAAAAAAAATCACCCCACTACTCCACCCCCGACCCGGAAGTGCCCTGTCTGCTATAAAGAGGACACTTTTCGCGTTTTCCCTTGCATACGGCCATACTACCCTGAGAACGCCCGATCTCGTCCGATCTCGGAAGCTAAGTAGGGTCGGGCCTGGTTAGTACTTGGATGGGAGACCGCCTGGGAATACCAGGTGCTGTAAGCTTTTGCACCCTCCTCCAATTCACAACACGATTCACTGCTCTTTCCAAAAATTTTGGCATTCATTAGTCATTCAACTTTCACTTATCCTGTGGTTTGAAATCGTTTCCTTCACGTTGATTTGACAGATCAACGTCTCTTTGGAATAAAATTAATGTCCAACAGAGGGAGCCGTCTGCACGGGGATCGGTCATGATAGCACTTGGACATGAAGCAGCTTGGGATTTCCGCCTGCTGGATGCTTTTGCACCTCCACTGGAAAAGCCAACTTTTGCAACAGACATCAAGTCCAGCCTCTGCGTGTTCGCAGAGGACCGTATGCGAGCCTGACAGGCTGCGCGCTCAAACCACCACGGGAGCGGGCCCCTCCTTTGTGCACTCTGGAGGAGGTTTATTAAATGAAAAAAAATCACCCCACTACTCCACCCCCGACCCACAAGTGCCCTGTCTGCTATAAAGGGGACAATTTTCACGTTTTTCCTTGCATTTACGGCCATACTACCATGAGAACGCCTGATCTCGTCCGATCTCGGAAGCTAAGCAGGGTCGGGCCTGGTTAGTACTTGGATGGGAGACCGCCTGGGAATACCAGGTGCTGTAAGCTTTTGCACCCACCTCCAATTCTCAACACGATTCACTGCTCTTTCCAAAAATTTTGGCATTCATTCGTCATTCAACTTTCACTTATCCTGTGGTTTGAAATCGTTTCCTTCACGTTGATTTGACAGATCAACGTCTCTTTGGAATAAAATTAATGTCCAACAGAGGGAGCCTTCTGCACGGGGATCGGTCATGATAGCACTTGGACATGAAGCAGCTTGGGATTTCCGCCTGCTGGATGCCTTTGCACCTCCACTGGAAGTGCCCACTTTTGCAACAAACATCAAATACCGCATCTGCGTGCTCGCAGAGGACCGTATGCGAGCCTGACAGGCTGCGCGCTCAAACCACCACGGGAGCGGGCCCCTCCTTCGTGCTCTCGGGAGGAGGTCATTAAATGAAAAAAAAAAATCACCCCACTACTCCATCCCCGACCCGCAAGTGCCCTGTCTGCTATAAAGGGGACAATTTTCACGTTTTCCCTTGCTTACGGCCATACTACCCTGAGAACGCCCGATCTCGTCTGATCTCGGAAGCTAAGCAGGGTCGGGCCTGGTTAGTACTTGGATGGGAGACCTCCTGGGAATACCAGGTGCTGTAAGCTTTTCCACCCAACCTCCAATTCACAACACGATTCACTGCTCTTTCCAAAAATTTTGGCATTCATTCGTCATTCAACTTTCACTTATCCTGTGGTTTGAAATCGTTTCCTTCACGTTGATTTGACAGATCAACGTCTCTTTGGAATTAAATTAATGTCCAACAGAGGGAGCCGTCTGCACGGGGATCGGTCATGATAGCACTTGGACATGAAGCAGCTTGGGATTTCCGCCTGCTGGATGCCTTTGCACCTCCACTGGAAGTGCCCACTTTTGCAACAAACATCAAATACCGCATCTGCGTGCTCGCAGAGGACCGTATGCGAGCCTGACAGGCTGCGCGCTCAAACCACCACGGGAGCGGGCCCCTCCTTCGTGCTCTCGGGAGGAGGTCATTAAATGAAAAAAAAATCACCCCACTACTCCACCCCCGACCCGGAAGTGCCCTGTCTGCTATAAAGAGGACACTTTTCGCGTTTTCCCTTGCATACGGCCATACTACCCTGAGAACGCCCGATCTCGTCCGATCTCGGAAGCTAAGTAGGGTCGGGCCTGGTTAGTACTTGGATGGGAGACCGCCTGGGAATACCAGGTGCTGTAAGCTTTTGCACCCTCCTCCAATTCACAACACGATTCACTGCTCTTTCCAAAAATTTTGGCATTCATTCGTCATTCAACTTTCACTTATCCTGTGGTTTGAAATCGTTTCCTTCACGTTGATTTGACAGATCAACGTCTCTTTGGAATAAAATTAATGTCCAACAGAGGGAGCCGTCTGCACGGGGATCGGTCATGATAGCACTTGGACATGAAGCAGCTTGGGATTTCCGCCTGCTGGATGCTTTTGCACCTCCACTGGAAAAGCCAACTTTTGCAACAGACATCAAGTACAGCCTCTGCGTGTTCGCAGAGGACCATATGCGAGCCTGACAGGCTGCGCGCTCAAACCACCACGGGAGCGGGCCCCTCCTTTGTGCACTCTGGAGGAGGTTTATTAAATGAAAAAAAATCACCACACTACTCCACCCCCGACCCAGAAGTGCCCTGTCTGCTATAAAGAGGACAATTTTCGCATTTTCC
>NC_067458.1:1574381-1576881 GCF_025434085.1 Hippocampus zosterae
GGTTTGAAATCGTTTCCTTCACGTTGATTTGACAGATCAACGTCTCTTTGGAATAAAATTAATGTCCAACAGAGGGAGCCGTCTGCACGGGGATCGGTCATGATAGCACTTGGACATGAAGCAGCTTGGGATTTCCGCCTGCTGGATGCCTTTGCACCTCCACTGGAAAAGCCCACTTTTGCAACAAACATCAAATACCGCATCTGCGTGCTCGCAGAGGACCGTATGCGAGCCTGACAGGCTGCGCGCTCAAACCACCACGGGAGCGGGCCCCTCCTTTGTGCACTCCGGAGGAGGTTTATTAAATGAAAAAAAATCACCCCACTCCTCCACCCCCGACCCAGAAGTGCCCTGTCTGCTATAAAGAGGACAATTGTCGCGTTTTCCCTCGCTTACGGCCATACTACCCTGAGAACGCCCGATCTCGTCCGATCTCGGAAGCTAAGCAGGGTCGGGCCTGGTTAGTACTTGGATGGGAGACCGCCTGGGAATACCAGGTGCTGCAAGCTTTTGCACCCACCTCCAATTCACAACACGATTCACTGCTCTTTCCAAAAATTTTGGCATTCATTCGTCATTCAACTTTCACTTATCCTGTGGTTTGAAATCGTTTCCTTCACGTTGATTTGACAGATCAACGTCTCTTTGGAATAAAATTAATGTCCAACAGAGGGAGCCGTCTGCACGGGGATCGGTCATGATAGCACTTGGACATGAAACAGCTTGGGATTTCCGCCTGCTGGATGCCTTTGCACCTCCACTGGAAAAGCCCACTTTTGCAACAAACATCAAATACCGCATCTGCGCGCTCGCAGAGGACCGTATGCGAGCCTGACAGGCTGCGCGCTCAAACCACCACGGGAGCAGGCCCCTCCTTCGTGCTCTCGGGAGGAGGTCATTAAATGAAAAAAAAATCACCCCACGACTCCATCCCCGACCCAGAAGTGCCCTGTCTGCTATAAAGAGGACAATTTTCGCATTTTCCCTCGCTTACGGCCATACTACCCTGAGAACGCCCGATCTCGTCTGATCTCGGAAGCTGAGCAGGGTAGGGCCTGGTTAGTACTTGGATGGGAGACTTCCTGGGAATACCAGGTGCTGTAAGCTTCTGCACCCACCTCCAATTCACAACACGATTCACTGCTCTTTCCAAAAATTTTGGCATTCATTCGTCATTCAACTTTCACTTATCCTGTGGTTTGAAATCGTTTCCTTCACGTTGATTTGACAGATCAACGTCTCTTTGGAATAAAATTAATGTCCAACAGAGGGAGCCGTCTGCACGGGAATCGGTAATGATAGCACTTGGACATGAAACAGCTTGGGATTTCCGCCTGCTGGATGCCTTTGCACCTCCACTGGAAAAGCCCACTTTTGCAACAGACATCAAGTACAGCCTCTGCGCGCTCGCAGAGGACCGTATGCAAGCCTGACAGGCTGCGCGCTCAAACCACCACGGGAGCGGGCCCCTCCTTTGTGCACTCCGGAGGAGGTTTATTAAATGAAAAAAAATCACCCCACTACTCCACCCCCGACCCGGAAGTGCCCTGTCTGCTATAAAGAGGACACTTTTCGCTTTTTCCCTTGCTTACGGCCATACTACCCTGAGAACGCCTGATCTCGTCCGATCTCGGAAGCTAAGTAGGGTCGGGCCTGGTTAGTACTTGGATGGGAGACCGCCTGGGAATACCAGGTGCTGTAAGCTTTTGCACCCTCCTCCAATTCACAACACGATTCACTGCTCTTTCCAAAAATTTTGGCTTTCATTCGTCATTCAACTTTCACTTATCCTGTGGTTTGAAATCGTTTCCTTCACGTTGATTTGACAGATCAACGTCTCTTTGGAATAAAATTAATGTCCAACAGAGGGAGCCGTCTGCACGGGGATCGGTCATGATAGCACTTGGACATGAAGCAGCTTGGGATTTCCGCCTGCTGGATGCCTTTGCACCTCCACTGGAAAAGCCCACTTTTGCAACAAACATCAAATACCGCATCTGCGTGCTCGCAGAGGACCGTATGCGAGCCTGACAGGCTGCGCGCTCAAACCACCACGGGAGCGGGCCCCTCCTTCGTGCTCTCGGGAGGAGGTCATTAAATGAAAAAAAAAAATCACCCCACGACTCCATCCCTGACCCGCAAGTGCCCTGTCTGATATAAAGGAGACAATTTTCACAATTTCCCTCGCTTACGGCCATACTACCCTGAGAACGCCCGATCTCGTCCGATCTCGGAAGCTAAGCAGGGTCGGGCCTGGTTAGTACTTGGATGGGAGACCGCCTGGGAATACCAGGTGCTGTAAGCTTTTGCACCCACCTCCAATTCACAACACGATTCACTGCTCTTTCCAAAAATTTTGGCTTTCATTCGTCATTCAACTTTCACTTATCCTGTGGTTTGAAATCGTTTCCTTCACGTTGATTTGACAGATCAACGTCTCTTTGGAATAAAATTAATGTCCAACAGAGGGAGCCGTCTGCACGGGAATCGGTCATGATAG
>NC_067458.1:1609381-1611881 GCF_025434085.1 Hippocampus zosterae
CCTTCGTGCTCTCGGGAGGAGGTCATTAAATGAAAAAAAAATCACCCCACGACTCCATCCCCGACCCAGAAGTGCCCTGTCTGCTATAAAGAGGACAATTTTCGCATTTTCCCTCGCTTACGGCCATACTACCCTGAGAACGCCCGATCTCGTCTGATCTCGGAAGCTGAGCAGGGTAGGGCCTGGTTAGTACTTGGATGGGAGACTTCCTGGGAATACCAGGTGCTGTAAGCTTCTGCACCCACCTCCAATTCACAACACGATTCACTGCTCTTTCCAAAAATTTTGGCATTCATTCGTCATTCAACTTTCACTTATCCTGTGGTTTGAAATCGTTTCCTTCACGTTGATTTGACAGATCAACGTCTCTTTGGAATAAAATTAATGTCCAACAGAGGGAGCCGTCTGCACGGGAATCGGTAATGATAGCACTTGGACATGAAACAGCTTGGGATTTCCGCCTGCTGGATGCCTTTGCACCTCCACTGGAAAAGCCCACTTTTGCAACAGACATCAAGTACAGCCTCTGCGCTCTCGCAGAGGACCGTATGCGAGCCTGACAGGCTGCGCGCTCAAACCACCACGGGAGCGGGCCCCTCCTTTGTGCACTCCGGAGGAGGTTTATTAAATGAAAAAAAATCACCCCACTACTCCACCCCCGACCCGGAAGTGCCCTGTCTGCTATAAAGAGGACACTTTTCGCTTTTTCCCTTGCTTACGGCCATACTACCCTGAGAACGCCCGATCTCGTCCGATCTCGGAAGCTAAGTAGGGTCGGGCCTGGTTAGTACTTGGATGGGAGACCGCCTGGGAATACCAGGTGCTGTAAGCTTTTGCACCCTCCTCCAATTCACAACACGATTCACTGCTCTTTCCAAAAATTTTGGCTTTCATTCGTCATTCAACTTTCACTTATCCTGTGGTTTGAAATCGTTTCCTTCACGTTGATTTGACAGATCAACGTCTCTTTGGAATAAAATTAATGTCCAACAGAGGGAGCCGTCTGCACGGGGATCGGTCATGATAGCACTTGGACATGAAGCAGCTTGGGATTTCCGCCTGCTGGATGCCTTTGCACCTCCACTGGAAAAGCCCACTTTTGCAACAAACATCAAATACCGCATCTGCGTGCTCGCAGAGGACCGTATGCGAGCCTGACAGGCTGCGCGCTCAAACCACCACGGGAGCGGGCCCCTCCTTCGTGCTCTCGGGAGGAGGTCATTAAATGAAAAAAAAAAATCACCCCACGACTCCATCCCTGACCCGCAAGTGCCCTGTCTGATATAAAGGAGACAATTTTCACAATTTCCCTCGCTTACGGCCATACTACCCTGAGAACGCCCGATCTCGTCCGATCTCGGAAGCTAAGCAGGGTCGGGCCTGGTTAGTACTTGGATGGGAGACCGCCTGGGAATACCAGGTGCTGTAAGCTTTTGCACCCACCTCCAATTCACAACACGATTCACTGCTCTTTCCAAAAATTTTGGCTTTCATTCGTCATTCAACTTTCACTTATCCTGTGGTTTGAAATCGTTTCCTTCACGTTGATTTGACAGATCAACGTCTCTTTGGAATAAAATTAATGTCCAACAGAGGGAGCCGTCTGCACGGGAATCGGTCATGATAGCACTTGGACATGAAGCAGCTTGGGATTTCCGCCTGCTGGATGCCTTTGCACCTCCACTGGAAAAGCCCACTTTTGCAACAAACATCAAATACCGCATCTGCGTGCTCGCAGAGGACCGTATGCGAGCCTGACAGGCTGCACGCTCAAACCACCACGGGAGCGGGCCCCTCCTTCGTGCTCTCGGGAGGAGGTCATTAAATGAAAAAAAAAAATCACCCCACTACTCCACCCCCGACCCCTGTAGCTATAAAGAGGACAATTTTCGCGTTTTCCCTCGCTTACGGCCATACTACCCTGAGAACGCCCGATCTCGTCCGATCTCGGAAGCTAAGCAGGGTCGGACCTGGTTAGTACTTGGATGGGAGACCGCCTGGGAATACCAGGTGCTGTAAGCTTTTGCACCCACTTCCAATTCTCAACACGATTCACTGCTCTTTCCAAAAATTTTGGCTTTCATTCGTCATTCAACTTTCACTTATCCTGTGGTTTTAAATCGTTTCCTTCACGTTGATTTGACAGATCAACGTCTCTTTGGAATAAAATTAATGTCCAACAGAGGGAGCCGTCTACACGGGGATCGGTCATGATAGCACTTGGACATGAAGCAGCTTGGGATTTCCGCCTGCTGGATGCCTTTGCACCTCCACTGGAAAAGCCCACTTTTGCAACAAACATCAAATACCGCATCTGCGCGCTCGCAGAGGACCGTATGCGAGCCTGATAGGCTGCGCGCTCAAACCACCACGGGAGCAGGCCCCTCCTTCGTGCTCTCGGGAGGAGGTCATTAAATGAAAAAAAATCACCCCACTACTCCACCCCCGACCCGGAAGTGCCCTGTCTGCTATAAAGAGGACACTTTTCGCATTTTCCCTT